>NW_027443466.1:0-44434 GCF_048569485.1 Anomaloglossus baeobatrachus | reverse complement strand
TAAAGTTCATCAGCAATTTCTCAGTTTTCGAAAAAAAAATTACAAAACCAATTTTTTTAGGGGACCACATCACATTTGAAGTGACTTTGAGAGGACTAGGTGACAGAAAATACCCAAAAGTGACACCATTCTAAAAACTGCACCCCTCACATTGCTTAAAATTACATACAAAAAGTTTATAAATCCTTTAAGTGCTTCACAGGAAACCAAAGCAATGTGGAAGGAAAAAATGATTTTTTTAAATTTTTTTCAACACAAAAATGTTACTTAAAACATAAAAGTTTGCATTTTCACAAGGATATCAGGGAAAAAATGCACCATAAAATGTATTGTGCAATTTCTCCTAAGTACCCCATATGTGGTGGACATCAATTGTTTGGGCGCACTGCAGGGCTCGGAGGGAAGAGCTTCATTAGAATTTTTGAAAGCAAAATTAGCTAAAACCATTAGCGGACACCATGTCGCGTTTGGAGAGTCCCTGATTGTGCCTAAACTGTGGAGCTCCCCCACAAGTGACTACATTTTGGAAACTATGCAAACAAAAGGAGGAAAGGAGATGAAGCACGATTTGTTGCAAAATACATTTTATTCAATAAAAAATCAAGTAGAAAAGTACTATAAGCAACATGTAATATATACAATAGGTCCTCGGTGAGTGTGGAAAGGTGGTAGTAGAAAAAAGGGGGGAAAAATGAGGGTAAAATAAAATTACCACACAGAACCAGCACAATTATTATGCGTATAATAGATGTAATATTTGTGTTAAAATTTACACACCAGTATGGTACTGAATTAAATAAAGTGGCAAACTAAAGGGGGCACATACTGAGAGGATTATATATGTACCTGCAGTCTGGCATATGAAAAAAAGTGCCCCACCATGAGAGAACCAAATGGTCTATACACAGAGTGTAAAATTCCCCTGACACATGCACAGCCCTGCCACAAGAAACAACACCGCAAGTGTGAAGTTGGAGTGAGACAAATAGAAGTAAGTGGTAAATGCCCAAGGCTAGGAAACTGTGCAGGTGAATGGAGAGCAACTATGTAAATGACCAGAAAGGACTCATGCAATACCTCTACCTGGTGGTGTAGTGGGAGGCTGGTTCTGGTGGTAAGATAACCTCTTGACAGCTGTTTCGCAGCACGCTTTCTCAAAGAAGTGTGATGTATGCGGTGAGAAACCAGCTATATTGGGACCAAGGAAGTGAAAACAATCAATCCTGATTGCAGTTGATGTAGTGCGCGTGCGCTAGCAGCCGAGATCGGGCAGCAGCGAGGGACGGAAACACCGCTGCTTTGGAAACTAGACCTCTCAAGGAATTTATCTAGATGGTTGGTGAGCACCTGGAACTGGTGGCTTCACAGAGATTTAGAATCTGTGAAAATGAAAAATGTAATTTTTAAACCACAAAAATGTTGCGTTAACGCCAAATTTTGCAAATAACCCCCCTAGGAGTAATAGGAGATAGTGAACCATACAAATTATTGTTGCAATTTCTCCTGACTAATGCAGGAAAGAAGAAGAAGGGAAAGAGTACCACATTGGAGTGCAGATTTAGTTGGAATGGTTTGTTTTGCCATGTCACATTGGTAGAGCCCCTGAAAATGCCAAAACAGCAGAAATCTCCCACAGTGACCCCATTTTACAAACAGTAACCCCCTCAATTGAATTCATTCAGAGGTGTGCAGTGTGCAAACAAATTTTATACTATTGGGCGGTAAACAAAAATAATTACATTTTTACAACTAAAATGTTGTGCTAACCCCAAATTTCCAATTTGCACATGGGGAATAGGTAAAAAATGTCCTATAATGTGTTACACAATTTCTCCTGAACATGACAATACCCCACATGTCATTGTACAGTAGTGTTTGGCCGCACGACAGGTCGGTCTCAGAGAGGAAGGAGCACCATTTGATTTTTTGAAACACAGATTTTCCTAGAATAGTTTGTGGACACCATTTGCAGAGTCCCCATGTGCGAGAAAAGAAGAAATCCCCCTCAAGTGACCACATTTTGGAAATTTCACCACCTCTGGGAATTCATCTACAGGAGTAGTAATGATTTAGTCTCTAGGGTACGTGCCAGCGATCAGCACATGCCATGTTCTGGATGTGGAGTGTATTCACCTGCAGAGACACAAGTGCACTACTCAGGAGGCGGCAGCTGCCCATGCCCACGATCAGGGTTTGGGGCACTGTGGACTTTCGCTCTGTTTTCCCAGCTGGGAACACTCGCGTCTCTGCAGCATAAATTGACATACTGCATCTAGGGAAGCAGCTCCACAGGTCAGTTTACGAAGTATAGAAAAGAAGTACAGTGGGCATTGGATTTATATCAGTCCATCCACTGTGCTTGTACCGCACAATGCAGTGGTTTGGACACAGCAAAAATACGGAGCATCCAATATGCTGCTATTCCTTATTGTGGGCAAGCACCCTTAAAGGTAATCCCGATGCAAGCACTTAGCGTAGAGCACAGGATAAATATGAGCCGTGCCGTACTGCGTTCTTTTAAAGACAGAATGAACAAATCAACAACAGTTGAACTATTGGCTTTCTTTATTTATTTTTTACACCATTCGCCATGTAGTATAGGTGATTAGGTGGCTGTATTCCTCTGGTACTAAAAAACGCTTTTTACAAAATAAAGTTTTTTTGCATCACCAGATTTTGAAGGCTATAGTTTTTTTTTTATTCTGACATGTGAGGACTTTTTTTGTGGGATAAGTTGGAGTTTTTATTGATACCATTTTTGGCCATAATTTTTGATCGCTTTCTATTCCACTTTTTGTGAGGCAGAATCAAGAAGAAACAGCAACTCAGGAATAGGGGTTTTTTTAACGTTGTTTACAGTGCTGTAAAAGTGATAAGATAGATTTATTCTCCAGGTCAGTATTATTACAGAGATACCATATTTATACAAGTTTTTTTGTTTTGCTGCTTTTATACCATAAAAACTATTTTGCACGGAAAAAATCAGTTTTTGCATTGCTGTATTTTGACAGCTATAACATTTTTATTTGTTGGCTGATAAAACTGTATGGTGGCTTGTTTTTTTGCGGGTGAAATGATGTTTTCATCTGTACCAGTTTTATTTATATATAACTTTTTGATCACATTTTATTCCACTTTTTTTGTCAGCTATATGTTAAAAAGACATTGTTTTTGCTATGTTTTTTTTTTTTTTATCGTGTACACTGAAGGGGTTAGCTCGGGTTGTTATGGACGTGGCAATACCAAATATGTGTACTTATTTGTTTATTTTATTTTTTTACACAAATTTAATTGGACTATTTTTATTATTTTTCTTCTTTATTTTCAGATTTTTTTTAAATAACGTGTTTTTCCAAAAATAAGACCTCCATCAAAAATAAGCCCTAGCAGGGATTTTCAGCATTTTCGGAGCAAAGTTTAAATATAAGCCCTCCCCTGAAAGAAGGGAATTTTGTTACTTACCGTAAATTCCTTTTCTTCTAGCTCTTATTGGGAGACCCAGACGATTGGGGTATAGCTACTGCCTCCGGAGGCCACACAAAGCACTACACCAAAAAGTGCAAGGCCCCTCCCCTTCTGGCTATACCCCCCCGTGGTATCACGGGTTCTCCAGTTTTAGTGCCAAAGCAAGAAGGAGGAAAGCCAATAACTGGTTTAAACAAATTAACTCCGAGTAACATCGGAGAACTGAAAAAACCGTTCAACATGAACAACATGTGTACCCGCAAACAACAAAAAAATCCCGAAGGACAACAGGGCGGGTGCTGGGTCTCCCAATAAGAGCTAGAAGAAAAGGAATTTACGGTAAGTAACAAAATTCCCTTCTTCTTCAGCGCTCTATTGGGAGACCCAGACGATTGGGACGTCCAAAAGCTGTCCCTGGGTGGGTAAAGAAATACCTCATGTTAGAGCTGCAAAACAGCCCTCCCCTACGGGGGTGTCACTGCCGCCTGCAGGACTCTTCTACCTAAGCTGGCATCCGCCGAAGCATAGGTATGCACCTGATAATGCTTGGTGAAAGTGTGCAGACTCGACCAGGTAGCTGCCTGGCACACTTGTTGAGCCGAAGCCTGGTGTCGTAATGCCCAGGACGCACCCACGGCTCTGGTTGAGTGGGCTTTTAGCCCTGAAGGAACCGGAAGCCCCGCAGAACGGTAGGCCTCTAGAATTGGTTCTTTGATCCATCGAGCCAGGGTGGCTTTAGAAGCCTGCAACCCCTTGCGCGGACCAGCGACAAGGACAAAAAGTGCATCGGAACGGCGCATGGGCGCCGTGCGGGAAATGTAGATTCTGAGTGCTCTCACCAGATCCAGCAAACGTAAGTCCTTTTCATACCGGTGAACCGGATGAGGACAAAAGGAAGGCAAGGATATATCCTGATTAAGATGAAACGAGGAGACGACCTTAGGGAGAAACTCCGGAATGGGGCGCAGCACTACCTTGTCCTGGTGGAACACCAGGAAGGGAGCCTTGGATGACAGAGCTGCCAGCTCCGACACTCGCCGAAGCGATGTGATCGCAACAAGAAACGCCACTTTCTGTGACAGGCGAGAAAAGGAAACTTCCTTCAGAGGCTCGAAAGGCGGCTTCTGGAGAGCAACTAGTACCCTGTTCAGATCCCATGGATCTAACGGCCGCCTGTACGGGGGCACAATATGACAGACCCCCTGCAGGAACGTGCGCACCTTAGGAAGACGTGCTAGACGCTTCTGAAAAAACACGGATAGTGCCGATACTTGCCCTTTAAGGGAGCTGAGCGACAAGCCCTTTTCTAACCCCGATTGCAGGAAAGAAAGAAAAGTGGGCAATGCAAATGGCCAGGGAGACACTCCCTGAGCGGAACACCAGGATAAGAAAATCTTCCACGTTCTGTGGTAGATCTTAGCAGACGTCGACTTTCTAGCCTGTCTCATTGTGGCTACAACTCCTTGGGATAATCCTGCAGACGCTAGGATCCAGGACTCAATGGCCACACAGTCAGGTTCAGGGCCGCAGAATTCTGATGGAAAAACGGCCCTTGGGACAGTAAGTCTGGTCGGTCTGGAAGTGACCACGGTCGGCCGACCGTGAGATGCCACAGATCCGGATACCACGATCTCCTCGGCCAGTCTGGGGCGACGAGTATGACGCGGCTGCAATCGGATCTGATCTTGCGTAAGACTCTGGGCAAGAGTGCCAGAGGCGGGAATACGTATGGGAGCCGGAACTGCGACCAATCTTGTACTAAGGCGTCTGCCGCCAGAGCTCTTTGATCGCGCGACCTCGCCATAAATGCCGGGACCTTGTTGTTGTGCCGGGACGCCATTAGGTCGACGTCCGGCACTCCCCAGCGGCGACAGATTTCCTGAAACGCGTCCGGGTGAAGGGACCATTCCCCTGCGTCCATGCCCTGGCGACTGAGGAAGTCTGCTTCCCAGTTTTCGACGCCTGGGATGTGAACCGCGGATATGGTGGATGCTGTGTCTTCCACCCACATTAGAATGCGCCGGACTTCTTGGAAGGCTTGCCGACTGCGCGTCCCTCCTTGGTGGTTGATGTATGCCACCGCTGTGGAGTTGTCCGACTGGATTCGGATCTGCTTTCCTTCCAGCCACTGTTGGAAGGCTAGTAGGGCAAGATACACTGCCCTGATTTCCAGAACATTGATCTGAAGGGTGGACTCCTGCGGAGTCCACGTTCCCTGAGTCCTGTGGTGGAGAAAAACTGCTCCCCACCCTGACAGACTCGCATCTGTCGTGACCACTGCCCAGGATGGGGGCAGGAAGGATCTTCCCTGAGACAATGAGGTGGGAAGGAGCCACCATTGTAGCGAGTCCTTGGCCGTCTAGCATTCAGGCTGAGTTGGCATGTCTCTTGAGAGGGTGCCTTGACCAGTAGATCGTCTAGGTAAGGGATCACCGAGTGTCCCTGAGAGTGCAAGACTGCTACCACTGCCGCCATGACCTTGGTGAAGACCCGTGGGGCTGTCGCCAGACCGAATGGCAGAGCTACGAACTGAAGATGGTCGTCTCCTATCACAAAACGTAGAAAACGTTGATGTTCTGTAGCAATTGGCACGTGGAGATAAGCATCTTTGATGTCTATTGAGGCAAGGAAGTCTCCTCGAGACATTGAGGCAATGACAGATCGTAGGGTTTCCATCCGGAACCGCCTGGCGTGCACATGTTTGTTGAGCAGTTTTAGGTCCAGAACAGGACGGAATGAGCCGTCCTTTTTTGGAACCACAAAGAGATTGGAGTAAAACCCTCGACCCTGTTCCTGAGGAGGGACAGGGATCACTACTCCTTCCGCTCTTTGGGAGTCCACCGCCTGCCGCAGAGCATCTGCTCGGTCTGGATGTGGGGAGGTTCTGAAGAATCGGGCTGGAGGACGAGAACTGAACTCGATTCTGTACCCGCGAGACAAAATGTCTGTCACCCACCGGTCCTTGACCTGTGACAGCCAAATGTCGCAAAAGCGGGAGAGCCTGCCCCCGACCGGAGATTCGGCGGGAGGGGGCTGGAAGTCATGAGGTAGCCGCTTTGGAAGCGGTTCCTCCATTTGCTTTCTTGGGGCGTGCGTGAGCCCGCCAGGAATCTGAGTTTCTTTGCGTCCTCTGAGACCCTTTGGACGAGGTAAATGGTGTCTTGCCCGAACCTCGAAAGGACTGAAACCTCTGCTGCCACTTTTTCTGCTGAGGTTTGCTTGTTCTGGGCTGGGGTAAAGAAGAGTCTTTACCCTTGGACTGCTTAATGATGTCAGCCAATGGCTCGCCAAACAGTCTATCTCTAGATAAAGGCAAGCTGGTTAAACATTTTTTGGAACCAGCATCTGCCTTCCAGTCCCTTAACCACAAGGCTCTGCGCAAAACTACCGAATTGGCGGACGCCATTGAGGTGCGGCTGGTAGATTCTAGGACCGCATTGATAGCGTAAGACGCAAACGCAGACATCTGCGAGGTAAGGGACGCCACTTGTGGCACTGCTGGATGTATGATAGCATCCACTTTTGCTAAACCAGCTGAAATAGCCTGGAGAGCCCATACGGCTGCGAATGCCGGAGCAAACGACGCGCCGATAGCTTCATAGACAGATTTTAACCAAAGGTCCATCTGTCTGTCATTGGCATCTTTAAGTGAAGCGCCATCCTCCACTGCAACTATGGATCTAGCTGCAAGTTTGGAAATCGGGGGGTCTACCTTTGGACACTGGGTCCAGCGCTTGACCACATCAGGGGGGAAAGGATAACGTGTATCCCTAGAACGTTTAGAGAAACGTCTTTCTGGGTGAGCGTCGTGTTTCTGGATTGATTCTCTGAAGTCAGAGTGATCCAACAAAGCACTCAATTTACGCTTGGGATAGAGGAAACGAAACTTCTCCTGCTCTGCAGCTGCCTCTTCTGCTGAAGGGGCTGGGGGAGAAATATCTAACAGCCTATTGATGGCTGAGATGAGGTCGTTTACCATGGCGTCCCCATCAGGGGTATCCAGGTTGAGAGGGGTTCCAGGAGTGGATTCCTGATCACTCTCTTCAGACACCTCACAGGGAGACTGATTGCGCTGAGACCCTGAGCAGTGTGATGACGTTGAGGGTCTTTCCCAGCGAGCTCGCTTAGGGTGGCTGGGGCTATCATCCGAGTCATAATCCTCAGCTTGTGAAGCCGGGGACCCCCTTGTAGTCTGGATTGGATCCAGCTGAGGGGGGCCAGAGGACAGAGACCTCGCCGAGTCCAAAGACTGAGCCCCAGACATGGATTGCAAAGTTTCAAGGATTTTTGTCATAGTCACAGACATTCTATCAGCAAAAACTGCAAAGTCTGTCCCTGGCGCCGGGGCAGAACTTACAAGCGTCTCAGCCTGGGTCACTACCTCTCCGGACTCCGGCTGGCGAAGCAGCACCGGATCGGAGCATTGCACACAATGGGGGTCATCGGAGCCTGCTGGTAGAGCAGCCCCACATGCAGCACACGCAGTGTACACAGCCCTAGCCTTGGCAGCCTTGCGTTTTGTGGATGACATGTTGCTGCTTCCTCAGAGCGATCTGGGTATCCAGCCAGGAAGCGACCTCACAGTGCAAGAAATAAATAAATATATATATCTGGTGACACAGTACACCAATACACACTGAGGCACTAGAGGGGCCAGCTGAAATGCCGCTTACCGCCCGCTTAAGAGCGGGTGTGTGGTCGCCAAAAGCCCCCTAGTCCAGGTCTCCCAGAGCCTTGCGTCCTTCCTCCAGCCAGACTGCATGTAATGGCTGCCGGCGTCCTGGGAGAGGAGGGGGGGCGGGCCCTGGGCGTTCCTGGCTAAGAGCGGGAAGCCTGCTTCCCTCTGTGCCTAGTGAGAGGGCTGGAGCATGTAAATCAGGCTCCAGCCCTCGTCGCTGCTGCGAAACAGCGTCTCTCCCCTACCCTGATTGACAGGGTGGGGGCGGGAACGAAGCGGAGCTAGGCCGCAAAAAGCCGGGGACTAAAGTTATAAACGCCGCCGCCGTAAAAGCGCGGTCGGCGTGTCCCCGGCGCACCACAAGTCACAGCAGCGCCGCCCGGTCCAGTGGGGGTCGGCGCTGCGTTCCCACAACACAAAGTCCCCCAGTAAACTGTAGGAACACTAACTCCAACGTTACGGTCCCCGGCGCACTACAACACCCAGCCAGCCCGGAGTGTGTCTGTGCCTGCCGGGGACACAGAGTACCTGTATGATGCAGGGCCTTGTCCCTGATTGTACTCCTGCTCCATATCCATCAGGTTCAACTGGGTCTGTGGATGGAGCCCGGCGTCAGAGCTTAGAGGCCGGCAGGATCCCACTTCCACAGAGCCCTACAAGGGGATGTGGAAGGAAAGCAGCATGTGGGGCTCCAGCCTCTGTACCAGCAATAGGTACCTCAACCGTACAACACCATCCACGGGTGAGACGGGAGCATGCTGGGGGCCCTATATGGGCCCTCTTTTCTTCCATCCGAAATAGTCAGCAGCTACTGCTGACTAAAATCTGTGGAGCTATGTATGGATGTCTGACCTCCTTCGCACAAAGCTTGAAAACTGGAGAACCCGTGATACCACGGGGGGGTATAGCCAGAAGGGGAGGGGCCTTGCACTTTTTGGTGTAGTGCTTTGTGTGGCCTCCGGAGGCAGTAGCTATACCCCAATCGTCTGGGTCTCCCAATAGAGCGCTGAAGAAATCAGCCCTAGTCACTGATCAATAATGAAGTGTCCGTGCAGCTAAAAAAGATACTGCAGGACACTTCATTATAGACAGCGGGCACGCCATAATCATACTCCCCAGACGCCAAGCAGATGACCTGCAGTGATCGCACACCCGCACACATTCATATCTCACACACACAATCAGATCTCACAGACAAACCAGATCTCACACACAAACATCCGATCTCACACACAGACATAGGATCACACACACAAACATCGGATCACACACAAACATCAAATCACATACACAAACATCAGATCACACACACATTGGATCGCATATATACTCACCACATTCAGCGACACCGATCTCTTCTCGCCGGCAGAATCCTGAAAGGCAGTGCGGTGGAGCGCAAGGACCTGCAGAACAGGACCTGCGGCAGGACACGTGACTCCCTCCCGGTTGCGCTGGATGTGATGTGTGCGATCTGCTGTGTGTGTGCGCGATCGGCTGTGTGTGTGCGCGATCGGCTGTGTGTGTACGCGATCGGCTGTGTGTGTGCGCGATCGGCTGTGTGTATACGCGATCGGCTGTGTGTGTACGCGATCGGCTATGTGTGTACGCGATCGGCTGTGTGTACGCGATCGGCTCTGTGTGTGACCAGCTGTGTGTGTCTGCGATCTGATTAGTGTGTCTGCGATCTGCTGTGTCTGCGATCTGCTGTGTGTGTGTGTGTGTGTCAGCCAGCAGCAGGGGAGGACAGCGTGCAGCTTCCACCAGAGATCACAGGAGGACCTGGGAGCCACTCAGACGTCCGGTCTGGTAATATGAGTCTCCTGGGAAGTGGGGGGGGTCTGCTTTTTTGGGGCGTTAACGTACCCCCCAACCGTGTTTCTCCAAAAATAAGACCACCTCCAAAAATAAGCCCTAGTGCTTTTTTGTGGGGCAAAAAAAATATAAGACAAGTTGATTCCAATGCTGAAAGAAGTGGGCGAAATAGAGGTATATCTTATACCTTGGTTACGGCCCAGGCTGAATTGCATTGATTTTTGTCCTTCCCTAATAATTTGATGTTCTCATGCCTAACCCCCTAGTGATTTTAACGGAGTCAATAAATGGGAAGTTTTACGTTATACATCTATTTGGCCCAGTTCAAGTTAGTGCAACCACAAAGAAAAAAGAGCGATGAGACATCTTATCATGAAATTTTTATTTTTATTAATATTAATAATCAAGTGGGAAAAGAGAGACAACATTCAATATGGGTGCACAGACCCCAATACCCAGTTAGCCCAGGAGGGTAATATTACATTTAGTTCACAATGTATGTCGCACAAAGAACCGGGGAATGGCGCCCACCCGACGGACGTTCGTTTCGGCAAGATGCAAGATTTATTTTTTTTTCAATAAATCAAATCATTTTTTAAAAAAAGTGTGGGATCCCCTGTATTTTTCATGACCAGCCAAGGTTTAGCAGACAGCTGATGGTTGCAGCCTGCAACTGCCGCCTATCCTGTGCTGGATATGAAAAATGAAGGGTACTCTAGAAAACAACAAAAAAAATTTAACAAAAAAACTAAAAAAAAAAAACAGCTGGCCATCCCTCTCTATCAAGCTATTCTGTTATTTATTTCTATCTATTCTATCTGTTCTTTCTTATTATCTATTCTATCTGTTCTAGCTATCTATCTATCTATCTGTCCATCCACCTATCCATCCATCCATCCATCCATCCATCTATCTATCTGTCCATCCATCTATCCATCCATCCATCCATCCATCTATCCATCTATCCATCTGTCCATGTATCCATCTATCCATCCATCCATCCATCCATCTATCCATCTATCCATCTGTCCATGTATCCATCCATTCATCCATCCATCCATCCATCCATCTATCTATCCATCTATCCATCTATCCATCTGTCCATGTATCCATCTATCCATCTATCTATCTATCTATCTATCTATCTGTCTATCTATCTATCATCCATCCATCTATCTAATTCACTATCAATTCTATCTATCTATCTATCTATCTCTCTATCTATCCATCCATCCATCTATCTCTCTAATTCTCTATATATTCTAGCTATCTATCTATTATCCAATCCTATCTTTGTTTCTACTTTAAAAAATGCATTAACAAAAACACGGTAAAAAGACGTCAAAAACGTACTTTTTTTGGGCCACAAGCTGCATTTTCTGAAACCACAGGGAAAAAAGATGCAGTCAAGATGCAATCAGAAAAAAGATGCCGTGTGTGAAGACAGCCTTAGGCCGGTTTCACACTTGCGATTGACTCGCACGAGTGCAATGTGAGAAAATCTCGCATTGCACTCGAACTAATGTTAATCAATGAGGCTGCTCCGATCTGCTTTTTTTTCTCAGCTCAAATCGGACTGAGAAAATAATTGCAGCTTGCTGCGATTTTTAGAGTTTCTCGAGCGAGACTCTCCAATGCAGGTCTATGGGTGCGATAAAAAAACGGATGTCACACGGACCATCCTAGTGACATCCATTTTTCTAAATACAATCTATCATGTAGCACATAACACTGTAAATGCTCGTGTACATGACTGTAATGACTAATAGCTGCTGAGAAAAAAACGTATCACATACGGATTGAATACGGATTGCTTACGGACTACTATCATGAGAAAAATCACAGACTCGTATTGCAGACGGATCAACACTCGGATAGAGCTCATCCTACTTTCAGGCATGAGAATCGGACCTATTTATCGAACGCAAGTGTGACTCCAGCCTAAGGAAGAAAAAGGTCCAAGTGGTCATCCTAAGGCCGCTTTACATGCTACGACATCGCTAAAGCGATCTCGTTGGGGTCACGGAATTTGTGACGCACATCCGGCCGCTTTAGCAATGTCGTTGTGTGTGACACCTATAAGCGATTTTGAATTGTCGCAAAAACGTTCAAAATCGCTCATCGGTGACATGCCCCCCTATTCCCAATTATCGTTGCTGCTGCAGGTCCGATGTTATTCGTCGTTCCTGCGGCAGCACACATCGCTATGTGTGACACCGCAGCAACGAGGAACCTCACCTTACCTGCGGCCGCCCGCAATGAGGAAGACGGTGGGCGGGATGTTATGTCCTGCTCATCTCCGCCCCTCTGCTTTGATTGGGCGGCCACTTAGTGACACTGCTGTGACGCCGAACGAACCGCCGAACGAACACATTTTTTTTGCGACTGAATATTTTTATACAGGGGCCCTTATACATTTATACCTTGCATATTTATAAATGCAATCTATTTATTAGTGCATTTCATAGTTTCATAGTTTCATAGTTTTTAAGGTTGAAGGGAGACTCTAAGTCCATCTAGTTCAACCCGTAGCCTAACATGTTGATCCAGAGGAAGGCAAAAAAACCCCAATGTGTCAAATAAGCTCCAATGGGGAAAAAAATTCCTTCCTGACTCCACATACGGCAATCAGACTAGTTCCCTGGATCAACACCCTGTCATAAAATCCAATATACATAACTGGTAATATTATATTTTTCAATTAATGCAATCAGGCTCTGCTTAAATTTTACTTGTGAATCCCTCAATACAACATCATACGGCAGAGAGCTCCATAGTCTCACTGCTCGTACAGTAAAGAATCCTCATCTGTGATTATGATTAAACATTCTTTCCTCAAGACGTAGCGGATGCCCCCGTGTTCCAGTCGCAGGCCTAGGTGTAAAGAGATCTTTGGAAACGTCTCTGTACTGTCCCCTCATATATTTATACATTGTGATTAGATCCCCCTAAGCCTTTGTTTTTCCTAACTAACTAACCCCAAGTTTAATAACCTGTCTTGGTGTTGCAGCCCACCCATTCCTCTAATAATCTAGGTCGCTCTTCTATCTACCTGTAAGATTATGCTATTTATAACCTTCTATACTTTTGCTAACAAGAAATGCATCCATTCCTCTCTTAAATTCATTCAGTGAGTTGGCCATCACCACTTCCTCAGGAAGAGAGTTCCAGAGCCTCACTGCTCTTACCGTGAAGAACCCTCTTCTATGCTGATGTAGGAATTTTCTTTCCTCCAATCGAAAAGAATGCCCCCTTGTTCTTGTCATAGTCCTTGGTACAAACAGATCATGGGAGAGATCTCTATATGGCCCTCTGATATATTTGTACATATTTATTAGGTCTCCCCTAAGTCTTCTCTTTTCTAGAGTAAATAGACCTAATTGTTTTTTAATATCGGTGAGATGGGTGAGGTGTTGCTCTGATTGTATAAATTCTTGGTATTTTTTCATGAATTGAGTATAATTTTCCTTTACTCCTCTCACCAATAATTTATGGTCAGAAATCCCCTCTGTGTCTGTGTTTTTCAAGTGATGTTTTTCTTGATTTTTTTGATGTTTTTTAGCTATTTGGATTAAATAAATGTTTTAAAAAAATATTTTGTAAGATAAAAACTATTTGATACAATATACTCTGATTTCTGTTTGTTTGTTGATTATCCAGTTAAGGTTGTTTCAGTCTGCGCCAGGGCCTTTAGAGACTGCACAGCTAAGGCCTCTAGCCTGTACAAGAAACGAGAGGGTCAGGTGCAGTAGAATTGAGATAGACCCTCTTTAAAGGGAACCAAACATCAGCATTTCCCTATATAAGGTGCAGCCAGTGCAGTACTGGCACCATCAGGCACAGTGTGTACATACCATCAGGGGGCAGCTCGGGTGTTTAGGCAGTGAAATCCAACTTTATAAAGTTTGAAAATTCATGCACTTTTTGATTGACGTGTGCACCTCTCTGCTAATATCAGGGCGGGTTATGCACGTTTATCCCCGCCCCCCCGCCGCCTGTTCCTCCCTCTCACTGGCCGTATGTAAATTTGTAATCTTCAGTTACACGGCGTCGGAGTTAGCGCCTGCGCATAGCGCTCATCTCCGGCGTCGTGTTTCTGAAGCCCACAGTATTATGGTGCATGAGAGGGCGACGCATGCGCCCTCGCTTCTTCAGATCTGTTGTGACTGCGGGAGCGCGCGGTCACAACAGGACTGGAGAACAGCTGATCTTACCCTGATTAGCTGCAGCAGACATCTCCTACGAGATCGTCTGCTGCAGCTAATCGGTAAGATCAGCTGTTCTCCAGTCCTGTTGTGACCGCGCGCTCCCGCGGACACAACAGATCTGAAGAAGCAAGGGCGCATGCGCCGCCCTCTCATGCACCATAATACTGTGGGCTTCAGAAACTCCGACGCCGTGTAACTGAAGAATATAAATTTGCATACGGCCAGTGAGAGGGAGGAACAGGTGGCGGGGGGGGCGGGGATACACGTGTATAACCCGCCCTGATATTAGCAGCAGAGGTGCACACGTCAATCAAAAAGCGCATGAATTTTCAAACTTTATAATGTTGAATTTCACAGCCTAAACATCCGAGCTGCACCCTGATGGTATGTACACACTGTGCCTGATAGTGCCAGTACTGCACTGGTTGCACCTTATATAGGAAAATGCTGATGTTTGGTTCCCTTTAATATTTTCCACGTGTGCGATACTATGCACATAACAGTGACACGGTATCTGCAATCTATTATTAGTGATTTTTCCCTTCCGAGCTTGGAGTGCACCACATAAGGGGTATCTGTGTACTGTCTACAACGGACAAACATACTTGTACATCTTACCTCTTCTAAGTCGAAATAGGTGATTTGGATAATTTGCCTCATAAGTATATTTAGGTTTTGGTAGAGCAGCAATACGGGCACTACGCCTCAGCACCCTAAGTGTGAATGACATAAAAGAAAGAATAAAAAAAAAGTTAATATCATTTTCTACATATCTACGGTACTTTACATCAGCATCATTTCTGAAACCAACTTTTTTAGTTGTTAGAAGGTTTAAACGTTCAACAGCTATTTTTCACTTTTTCCAATAAAATTTACAAACCATTTTTATTCACAACAGACCACTTCACTATTATTGACACTATTATTACATGGCTACGGGGCCTATATTCCAGAGAACCCACAAACAAGACCACAATTTAACTCCTTCCCCCCCGGGCAATTTTGTTTTTTACCTCCCCTTCTTCCGAGAGCCATACCTTTTATATATTTCCATCAATATAGCCAAATGATGGCTTGTTTTTTGTGGGACGAGCTATAGATTTGAATGACACAATTTATTCTGCCCCATATTGTACTGGAAAACGGGAAAAAAATTCCAAGTGCGGTGAAATTGCAAAAAAACTACAATTGCTCAATTGTTTTAGGGGGTTTATTTACCATGTTCACTATTTTGAAAAACTGACCTGGGATTATGATTTTCCAGATCGAAACGAGTTTCTAGATACCAAACATGTATAGTTTTACTTTTAGCTAAGTGGTGAAAAAAAAACAAACAGAAGTTTGTCAAAAAAAAAAAGAGTACAGCTTTTTTCGACATTTTCTGAGACCCACAACGTTCCTATGTTTAGGGATCTGGGGCTCAGTGATGACTTATTTTTTTTGTCTTGAGCTGGTGTTTTTAAATTATACAATTTTTGAGTAGATACGACGTTTTGCCGATAAAATATATGGTCTGCACTAATGGAAGGTGCTGGCGGTATAGGACTATACTCAATGAATTCTAAAGTAGAACAGTTTATGGAAAGCACTCAGGGAAACAGAAAAAAAAATGTCCATTATGTGAAGTTTTGATCGCCTGTTATTGCATTTTAATGGAATGTTGCAGCAACCAAAAAAACTTAATTTTAGTGTTTGGAATTTTTTTTCTAGCTACGCTACATTTACTGATCAGATTAATTGATTTTATATTTTGATAGATCGGGCATTTCTGAAAGCGGCGATACCAAATATGTTTTTTTATTACTATTGTTTTATTTTCAATGGGGCAGAAGATGGTGATTTGAACTTTTAGGTTTTTTTATATTTTTTAAAACTTTAACTTTTTTTAATTGATTTTACTAATCCCCCTAGGGTACTTTATGGCTACACTGTCCGATCACCAAAAATGTTGTGGTCTTGTAAATACCGGCGCTCTGTCAGCATTCACAAGAAATGAGTTATAGCAGCGACAGGGGTAATCATCTGACCCCCATGCTGTCATGGCAATACCGTGGGGCTCGTGACTGCATCATGGGGCTGCCGATGGCAGCGGAGAAAGGTGTGATCCACGCCAAAGCGCGATCTAATGATGCATGCCCACAATCGGTGTTTGCAGCATTTTGGATGTAGTGTGTTTTTGCTGTGTCCAAAACGCTGTGTTGTACAGTACAAGCACAGTGGATGACATTTCTAGAAATCCCGTGCCCACTGTGCTTGTTTTTTCCACAGCAAACACTGACCTGCGGTGCAGCTTTCCAGACCGCAGCATGTCAATTGTTTTCTTTGGAATTGCCTGCACCCTCCATAAGGAGAACACAAGTGAGAGACCGCAGCGCACTGAACCCTGATTGTGGGTACGTGCAGATGCAGTCTCCTGCGTTCTCCTGCGGAGGAGACTCGCGGCCCTGCAGGTCAGGACCCGCTGTGTCCAGGACGCAGTGAGTCCTGATCATGGGCACACACCCTAAGGCTATGTGCCCACGGGCGCTCGTACCTGCGGATGTATCCGCAGGTACGAGCGCATGTTTCCCGCAGCTGCCCGCCGGCGTCCGCAGCTATTTTTAGCTGCGAGATTACAGCGGAATAGCTACGGGAAACATGCGGATATTCATGCGAATTACCTGCGGAGGTCCCGGCCTCTATCTCCATAGCGGAGGGCCGGGACATCCGCAGGTAAATCCGCAGGAATAATTGACATGCAATTATACCTGCGGATGCGAACATCCGCAGCATGTACGGCAGCCGCACTTTCCGCAGCGTGGACACAGCACTCCCCATGTCCCATAGGATAACATGGGGAGTGACTGTACATGCTAAAACCTGCGGATTTATCTGAAAAATCCAGAAAAATCAGCAGGTTTTCCGCAGCAAAATCCGCACAAACAAGCTCCCGTGGGCACATAGCCTAAGGGGTTAAAAGGCGTGGATGGATCAGCTCAGCAGACATGTGCAGGGAGTACGACACCAGTACATCCTTGGTCATGAAGAGGTTAAAAAACAACACCATTCAAGTTATTCAAAACCACATTCGAAAGTTTATTAACCCATCAAATACTTCACAGGAATTAAAGGAAACTGGAGAAAAAAAAATTAAAATTACTCTTTGTTTTTGTTTACTAAAAAGTTACTTTAGTCAAACATTTTCATTTTTAAAAGGGTGACAGGAGAAATTGTACCCCAATACTTGTGGTGCAATATCTCCTGTGTATGCATTACCCGGAGTAGTTGGAAACTACTTTTTGTTTTCCACTAATTTTTATTGAGTTTTCCCTTTAAGCGTAAACAGACTTTGGAGTTGTATTTTCTGTATCTATCTACAAGGAATGGTAGGAAGGGAGGAAAGGAGAAATAGGTAAAAAGTGATAGGGAAGTGATTAGAATAGTCACCGGGGAAGGCAGGAGAACTAACACTCTTAACATTCCCATGGCGAAAGTGTATAGAAATGAGAACTCCCAAGATTTAGAACATTTTAGAAATAAAGTAATGGAAACTACTGTTTGAGCACACCATAGGGCTCGTAAGGGACGGAGTTCTATTTGACTGTTGGTGGGCAACATGGAATGCTTTGAGGTTGCAATGTCACATTTGAGCAGTCAATACATCAGAAACCCACAACAAGCAACCCCATTTTGGAAATTACACCCCTCTGAATTACCATTGTAAGGCTATGTGCCCACGCTGCGGATTTACCGCGGATTTTGCCGCGGATTTGCCGCGGATTTCCCGAAAATCTGCAGCAGCGGCACTTCCAAGCCATTTCAATGGCATTTTGGAAATGCTGTGTCCATGCTGCGGATTTTTCCGCTGCAGATTTGCCGCGGATTTTGATCCGGAAAAATCTGCAGCATGTCAATTGTTTGGTGCAGATTTGGTGCGGATTTTTGGTTTTGAATGGGGAAAAAAAAAAAAAAAAAATCCGCATCAAAATCCGCGGCAAATCCGCGGGTGCGGATTTGCCGCGAAAGTCGCGGATTTTCAGGCAGAAAAATCCGCAGGTACATTCTACCGTGGACACATAGCCTTACTGTTTTTAATCCACAAGTATTTTCCAGCTCCCAGCTGGTATTACAATGAAAATTACAAATCTACCTTTTGGCCATGTGCGCACGTTGCGTATTTTTCTGCGTTTTGGCTGCGTTTACAACTGCACTGTGTCATTGACAAAATTCATGCGTTGTACTTCCCCAGCAAAGTTTATGAGAATCATGCAAAATCTGTGCGCACAATGCTTTTTGAAACGCAGCATTTTGATTGTCAAAAATTTGACAAAATCTCTGCGTTTAGAAAAGCAGCATGTCAATTCTTTTGTCCGTTTTGGCAGCGTTCTACACCAATTGAAATCAATGAGTTGTAGAAAAACGCTGCCCAACTGTTAAACAGTACATTTTTATTGCGATTCGCATGTTTTTTTGACATAACAAACACAGGTCTTTCGGTCGCTGTCTCTCTCTGTCAATGTCGGTCTCTTTCTCTGTCGATATCGGTCTCTCCTTCCCACCCCCTCTCTCATACTCACTGATCCTCGATCACCGGCGCGGCGCTGCACGGCGTTCACACTGTGGCGGCTTCTCCTCTTTTGAAAATGCCGGCCACTCATTAATCCATCTCGTATACCCTGCTTCCCCTGCCCACCGGCGCCTATGATTGGTTGCAGTCAGACACGCCCCCATGCTGAGTGACAGCTGTTTCACTGCAAAAATCACAGCCGCCGGTGGGCGTGTCTATTCGAGCAGTAAAAAAATAAATAAATAATTAAAAAAAAAACGACGTGTAGTCCCCCCAATTTGGATACCAACCAGGGTAAAGCCACACGGCTGAAGGCTGGTATTCTCAGGATGGGGAGCTCCATGTTATGGGGAGCCCCCCAGCCTAACAATATCAGCCAGCAGCCGCCCGGAATTGCCGCATCCATTAGATGCGACAGTCCCAGGACTCTACCCGGCTCATCCCGAATTGCCCTGATGCGGTGGCAAACGGGGTAATAAGGAGTTAATGGCAGCCCATAGCTGCCACTAAGTCCCAGGTCAATCATGGCAGGCGTATCCCCGAGATACCTTCCATGATTAACCTGTAAGTTAAAGAAAATAAACACACACATCCAAAACATCCTTTATTTGTAATGAAAGACAAAAAAACACCCTCTTTCACCACTTTATTAACCCCTCAAAAACACCTCCAGGTCCGACGTAATCCACGCAAGATCCCACAACGCTTTCAGCTCTGCTACATTAGAAGCTGACGGGAGCGGCAGTAGAACACCGCTGCTCCTGTGAGCTCCATGCAGCAACTGAAGTGAGTCGCGCGATCAGCTGTGCTGTCACTGAGGTTACTGGCGGCTACCGCCCTCAGGTGGAGGTCTGCAGCTGTGCCCGCGAATAACCTGAGTGAAAGCACAGCTGATCGCGCGGCTCACTGCAGTCACTCAGGGGATTTGCGATCACAGGTGAGTCCTTCACAAGTAACCACAAATCAAGCCGCAGCACACGCACAGAGCCTCGCGATCACAATGATGTTGGGTGAAGTTCATCCGAGTTCATTCTGATCGTGCGGCACTGTCTCGCAGCCAGCCATGCTCTTTTTGACAATGCGGTCCCGCTCTACTGCAAGTCTATGGGGATGCTGCAGAGCCGAGTGGGACTGCACTGTCAAAAATGTGCGTTCTGGATGCTTTTCCCACTCTATCTATGGCAGAGCAAGCATCTAGAACACATGAATTCTCTCCAGGAATGTTTGCACATTGCGTTCTGCTGAATGCGTCTCAGAACGCAGCTTTTTCGGCTGCGTTCTGAGACGCACACGCAGTGACTTACACGCTGCGGAATAGAATGCAACGTGCGCACACAGCCTTTCAGTACCCAAAACATTGTGCCAAGCTTGAGCTTCTGGTGGCACACACCAAGTAAATTGATAAGTGAGCTCTCCCTGCTACATTAATGCCGGTTTAAGCATATTGTGGCTCAGAATGGATGGGGCCATTAGGATTTGGGAGCGCGCAGATTTTAAATTCGAAGAGGCAACGTCATTTTTACAGCGCCTTTCTCCTGTCTGCAATGTGGAAACTATTTCTGCTGCAAAATGACGGACCTTAGTGAGGGCTTGATTTTATGGACTTGGTGGAAGACTTTCATGGTAAAATTTCGGAGTACAAAATATTTTGCCTTTAAAGGGAAGGAATCATCCCCCAAAAAAAATGTTTTCAACAATTCAAAAATATGTAAAGTATTAACTTTTATTTTTTTTAATATCAGCATTTATTTAATGGAGTAAAATATGAAACATATTTTTTTTTATATTTTCCACTTTTAAAAACTATGGGGAGCAGCTGCAGAAATTTGCCATGACAACCTAGTGTACTGCCGTCTCGTATTATAACTGCAGTTAATGTGAGCTGGATCTGCTCTCATGTGTCAGAAATCATAACTCTCCTAACCATCTGGGCATTTGCAAAAGGATAAAGGCTCGTAGGCACGTACATGCTGAAATTTCTGCAGCGATTTGACAGCGCATGTGCGCTTCAAATCACTGCAGAAACACTGCGTAATGGATGCACTGTATCTGCAGAATAGATGCCGATTTCATGCGCTATGGATGCTGCCCCCACCATAGACAGAGTGGGAGCTGCATCCAAAACGCACAAATAATTGACATGCTGCATTTTTGAACGCACGGATTTGGGTCAAAATTTTAGCATCCAAATCGCTGCGTTCAAAAAAGCAACGTGAGCACAGATTATGCACAATCTTCATAGATTGTGCAGGGGACGCAGGATGCATGCATTTACGCTGCAGTGCTCAACGCAGCGTAAATGCATGATATTACGCAACGTGCGCACGAGCCCTTAAGGGAGGGTGGCCTTTAGGATCATAATGTGAAGCCATTTTGTTGGTGACTGTAAAGTGATATTGACCTATAGATAGAGACATCAAGAATAGCTGACAGCACAGATAATGTTAGGCCCCATGGGCACACTGCAATTTTTAGGCTATGTCCGCACGTTGCGTTTTCACCTGTGTTTTGAGCAGCAGCGTTTTCATGCCAAAAGGCATGCGTTTTGCGTTTCCATAATAGTCTATGGAAAATGTCAAAATTCTGTGCGCACTATTCATTTTCAAACGAAGCGTTTAATTTGCATAAATTGTGGTAAAAAACATGCGTTCAAAGAAGCAGCATGTCAATTGTTTTTGCCATTTCTGCAGCGTTTTGCTAACATTGAAGTCAATGAGAAGTAGCAAAAAGCAACAAACATCAAAATTCCAGCGTTTTACCTGCTTTTTAGCTGCAGAAACACTGCGTTTTTGATTACAAAAACGCATGCTCTTCAGACAATAAAATAATGGAATAATATGTTCCTTTACACATACACATAGTCCGACAATTAAATCAAAGAAAATTATGTTTATTTTTAAATTTTTGTCAAAAATATTATATTACAGCTATAATTTCATGAAATTAACTATTTTCTTTAAGAATTCTAAATTTATATATTTTTTCCTTTTTTTCTCTTTTCTCCTTCTGATTGACTTTTTAAACTTTATTAATCAGTGTCTTGATGTTCAAAACGCATCTGTCAAAACGCAAGGGAAAAAGCGCTAAAAACGCATCAAATACGTGGTAAATACGCATGCGTTTTTAGCGCTAATTTTAAGAAAAAGGCAACTTTGGCTTAATCAATTAAAGCCAAAACGTGCGTTTAGAACTGCAAGTAGGACGACGCAACGTGCGGACATGGCCTAAGGCTGCGACCACACTTTGCGCTTCCACCTGCGGTTCCATTGCTTTTTGGTTGCGTTTACAGAAGCACCTTTTTCATGCCAAAATGCATGCGTTTCCATTAAAACCAATGGAAAAAGTTGTTTTCCCCGACCGCACTTTGCGTTTCAAAACGCAAGTAAAAATTTGCATATTTTGTGGCAAAAACCATGCGTTCAAAGAAGCAGCATGTCAATTGTTTTTGTCATTTCTACAGCGTTTTGCTAACATTGAAGTCAATGAGAAATGGCAAAAACCAACAATCAAGCAAATTCCTGCGTTTTACCTGCTTTTGCAGTGCAGAAAACATGCGTTTTGACTTCAAAATAATGATTTCATATGTCCCTTTACACACACACATAGTCCGACAATTAAAATTTAGAATTTTAATAAATTATTACATTTTTTCCATTAAATATCATATTACCGCTATAATTTCATTATATTAATCTATTTTCATTATATTTTGCAAAAATATAGAATTCTTTATTTTTTCCAATTTTTTCATTGAGTTTGACTATTTAAACTTTATTTAGCAGTGTCATGATGTTCAAAACGCATCTATCAAAACGCAGGTGGAAAAGCATGCAAAAAGCGCAGAAAACGTATCAAAAATGCGGTAAATACGCATGCGTTTTCAGCGCTAAATATCTGAAGAAGGCAACTTTGGTCAAATCAATTAAGGCCAAAACGTGCGTTCTGAACTGCAAGTAGGAGAACGCAAAGTGCGGTCGCAGCCTTAATGCGTTTTTGGTGCAGTTTGTGGTGAAATTTTAGTCACTACAAACTGCATGCTTTTCCTTCCCCAGAAAAGTCAATGAGATTTGAGATTTGCTGTGTGCACGTTGCTTTTTTTTTTTGTCTGCAGTTTTGTGGTGACAACAAAACTGCAGCATGTCAATTCTTTTTGCATTTTCCCTGCATTTTTCACCCATTGGTGTTAACAAAATGCATAGAAAAACGCATGGTCAAAAGAAGGGAATTTTGTTACTTACCGTAAATTCCTTTTCTTCTAGCTCCAATTGGGAGACCCAGACGATTGGGTGTATAGCTACTGCCTCCGGAGGCCACACAAAGTATTACACTAAAAAGTGTAAGGCCCCTCCCCTTCTGCATATACACCCCCCGTGGGATCACGGGCTCCTCAGTTTTAGTGCAAAAGCAAGAAGGAGGAAAGCCAATAACTGGTTAAACAAATTCAATCCGAAGGAACATCGGAGAACTGAAACCATTCAACATGAACAACATGTGTACCCGAAAAAAACAAAAATCCCGAAGGAAACAGGGCGGGTGCTGGGTCTCCCAATTGGAGCTAGAAGAAAAGGAATTTACGGTAAGTAACAAAATTCCCTTCTTCTTCGGCGCTACATTGGGAGACCCAGACGATTGGGACGTCCAAAAGCAGTCCCTGGGTGGGTAAATTAATACCTCAAGTTAGGGCCGTAAAACAGCCCTTCCCTACATGGAGGCAACCGCCGCCTGCAGGACTCTTCTACCTAGGCTGGCATCCGCCTAAGCGTAGGTATGCACCTGATAATGCTTGGTGAAAGTGTGCAGACTCGACCAGGTAACTGCCTGGCACACCTGCTGAGCCGTAGCCTGGTGCCGTAATGCCCAGGACGCACCCACGGCTCTGGTAGAATGGGCCTTCAGCCCTGAGGGAACCGGAAGCCCAGCAGAACGGTAGGCTTCAAGAATTGGTTCCTTGATCCATCGAGCCAGGGTGGATTTGGGAGCCTGCGACCCTTTACGCTGACCAGAGTCAGGTACAAAGAGTGCATCCGAGCGGAAATGTAGATTCTGAGTGCTCTCACCAGATCCAACAAATGCAAATCCATTTCATATCGATGAACTGGATGAGGACAAAAGGAAGGTAAGGAGATATCCTGATTGAGATGAAAGGGGGATACCACCTTAGGGAGAAACTCCGGAATCGGGCGCAGCACTACCTTGTCTTGGTGAAACACCAGGAAGGGAGCTTTGGCTGACCGCGCTGCTAGCTCGGACACTCTCTGAAGAGATGTGACCGCTACCAGAAAGGCCACTTTCTGTGAAAGTCGAGAAAGTGAAACATCCCTCAGAGGCTCGAGGGACGGCTTCTGGAGAGCAATTAGTACCCTGTTCAGATCCCATGGGTCTAACGGCCTCTTGTACGGAGGGACAATGTGACAAACCCCCTGCAGGAACGTGCGTACCTGAGGACGTCGTGCTAGGCGCTTCTGAAAGAATACAGACAGCGCTGGGACTTGTCCTTTAAGGGAGCCGAGCGACAAACCTTTTTCCAAACCAGATTGCAGGAAGGAAAGAAAAGTAGGCAATGCAAATGGCCAGGGAGACACTCCCTGAGCAGAGTACTAAGATAAGAATATCTTCCACGTCCTGTGGTAGATCTTGGCAGACGTCGGCTTCCTAGCCCGTCTCATGGTGGCAATGACGTCTTGAGATAATCCTGAAGACGCTAGGATCCAGGACTCAATGGCCACACAGTCAGGTTCAGGGCCGTAGAATTCAGATGGAAAAACGGCCCTTGGGACAGTAAGTCTGGCCGGTCTGGTAGTGCCCACGGTTGGCCGACCGTGAGATGCCACAGATCCGGGTACCACGACCTCCTCGGCCAGTCTGGGGCGACGAGGATGGCGCGGCGGCAATCGGAGCTGATCTTGCGTAGCACTCTGGGCAACAGTGCCAGAGGGGGAAACACATAGGGTAGCTGGAACTGCGACCAATCCTGAACTAAGGCGCCTGCCGCCAGAGCTCTTTGATCGTGAGACCGCGCCATGAAAATCGGAACCTTGTTGTTATGCCGAGACGCCATTAGGTCGACGTCCGGCATCCCCCAGCGGCTACAGATTTCCTGAAACACGTCCGGGTGAAGAGACCATTCCCCTGCGTCCATACCCTGGCGACTGAGGAAGTCTGCTTCCCAGTTTTCTACGCCCGGGATGTGAACTGCGGATATGGTGGATGCTCTGTCTTCCACCCACATCAGAATCCGCCGGACTGCCTGGGAGGCTTGCCGACTGCGTGTTCCGCCTTGGTGGTTGATGTATGCCACCGCTGTGGAGTTGTCCGACTGAATTCGGATCTGTTTGCCTTCCAGCCACTGCTGGAAGGCTTGCAGGGCAAGATACACTGCCCAGATTTCCAGAACATTGATCTGAAGGGTGGACACTTGCTGAGTCCACGTACCCTGAGCCCTGTGGTGGAGAAAGACTGCTCCCCACCCTGACAGACTCGCGTCTGTCGTGACCACCGCCCAGGATGGGGGTAGGAAGGACTTTCCTTTTGACAATGAGGTGGGAAGAAGCCACCACTGAAGAGAGTCCTTGACCGTCTGAGAAAGGGAGACGTTCCTGTCTAGGGACGTCAACTTCCCATCCCATTGGCGGAGAATGTCCCATTGCAGTGGACGCAGATGAAACTGCGCGAAAGGGACTGCCTCCATTGCTGCTACCATCTTCGCTAGGAAGTGCATGAGGCATCTTAAGGGGTGTGACTGGCCTTGAAGGAGAGACTGCACCCCCGTCTGTAGTGAACGCTGTTTGTCCAGCGGAAGCTTCACTATCGCTGAGAGAGTATGAAACTCCATGCCAAGATATGTCAGCGATTGGGTCGGGGTCAGAATTAACTTTGAAAAGTTGATGATCCACCCGAAACTCTGGAGAGTCTCCAGCGCAACGTTCAGGCTGTGTTGGCATGCCTCTTGAGAGGGTGCCTTGACAAGTAGATCGTCCAAGTAAGGGATCACAGAGTGACCCTGAGAGTGCAGGACTGCTACCATTGCTGCCATGACCTTGGTGAAAACCCGTGGGGCTGTCGCCAGACCGAAGGGCAGGGCTACGAACTGAAGATGCTCGTCTTCTATAACGAATCGTAGCAAACGCTGGTGCTCTGGAGCAATCGGCACGTGGAGATAAGCATCCTGATGTCTATTGATGCTAGGAAATCTCCTTGAGACATTGAGGCAATGACGGAGCGGAGGGATTCCATCCGGAACCGCCTGGTTTTCATGTGCTTGATGAGCAGTTTTAGGTCCAGAACGGAACGGAAAGAGCCGTCCTTTTTTGGCACCACAACCAGATTGGAGTAAAAACCGTGACCTTGTTCCTGCAGAGGAACAGGGATTACCACTCCTTCTGCCTGCAGAAGAGCATCGGCTCGGTCGGGAGGTGGGGAAGTTCTGAAGAATCGAGCCGGAGGACGAGAACAGAACTCTATCCTGTACACGTGAGACAAAATGTCTCTCACCCACCGTTTTTTGACCTGTGGCAGCTAAATGTCGCCAAAGCGGGAGAGTCTGCCACCGACCGAGGATGCGGAGAGAGAGGGCTGAAAGTCATGAGGAAACCGCCTTGGTAGCGGTACCTCCGGCTGCCTTCTTTGGGCGTGATTGAGCCCGCCAGGAATCTGAGCCCCTCTGAGCCTTTTGAGTCCTTTTGGACGAGGAAAACTGGGACCTGCCCGAGCCTGGAAAGTACCGAAACCTCGACTGTCCTTTCCTCTGTTGGGTTTTGTTTGATCTGGGCTGGTGTAAGGAAGAATCCTTATCCTTGGACTGTTTAAAGATTTCATCCAATCGCTCACCAAACAGTCTGTCACCAGATAATGGCAAACTGGTTAAGCACTTTTTGGAAGCAGAATCTGCCTTCCATTCCCTTAACCACAAGGCTCTGCGTAAAAACCACGGAGTTGGCGGACGCCACTGACGTACGGCTCGTAGAGTCCAGGACAGCATTAATAGCGTAAGTCGCAATGCAAACATATGCGAGGTTAAGGACGCCACCTGCGGCACAGATGTACGTGTGACAGTGTCCACCTGCGCAAGACCAGCTAAAATAGCTTGGAGTGCCCATACGGCTGCGAATGCCGGAGCAAACGACACGCCGATAGCTTCATAGACAGATTTCAACCAGAGGTCCATCTGTCTGTCAATGGCATCTTTAAGTGAAGTCCCATCTTCCACTGCAACTATGGATCTAGCCGCAAGCCTGGAGATTGGGGGATCCACCTTTGGACACTGGGTCCAGCGCTTGACCACGTCAGGGGGAAAGGGATAACGTGTATCCTTAAGACGTGTGGAGAAACGCTTGTCTGGATAAGCGTGGTGTTTCTGGACTGCTTCTCTGAAGTCAGAGTGGCCCAAAAAAGTACTGAATTTACGCTTGGGATACCTGAAATGGAATTTCTCCTGCCGCGAAGCTGACTCCTCCACTGGAGGGGCTGAGGGAGAAATATCCACCAGTCTATTGATGGACGCTATGAGATCATTCACCATGGCGTCACTATTAGGAGCATCCAGATTGAAAACGGTCTCAGGATCAGAATCCTGATCAGCTACCTCTGCCTCATCATACAGAGAATCCTCTCGCTGAGACCCTGACCAGTGTGTGAAGTCGAGGGTCTCTCCCAGCGAGCTCGCTTAGGCTGCTGGGACTGTCGTCCGTGCAGAGCCTTCAGCCTGGGATGTATGGGACCCCCTTGGAGCACGTATTAGTTCCAACTGAGGGAGACCGGGGGGCATTGATTCAACAGTGCCCATTGTCTGAGTCACCGGCCTGGACTGCAAAGTTTCTAGAATCTTGGTCATAGTCCCAGACATTTTATCAGCAAAAAACTGCAAACTCTGTCCTCTGGACAGTTTCACAGGTGGCTCTCTCTGGGCCACCACTAGCAGAGACTCTACCCAATGGGGGTTAGTGGAACCTGCCGGTAAAACAGCCTCACATGCGGTACAGACAGCATAGAAAGCCTGTGCCTTGGCACCCTTGCTTTTCTGCGGACGACATACTGTTGTCTCCTCAGAGCAATCTAGGGGTATATAGCCAAGAAGCGACCGTACAGTGCAAATATAGGTACAAGCATAAAGTACACAAAACACTGTGGCACTAGTGGGGTCAGCACCAAGGTGCTGCTTACCGCCCGCTTAAGCGGGTGTGTGGTCGCCAGAATCCCTTGACCGGGTCTCCCAGAGCCTGTGTCCGTTCTCCAGCTTAGACTGCATGCAGGAATGGCTGCCGGCGTCCTGTGAAGAGGGGCGGGCCGTGGGCGTGCCCCAGACAAAGAGCGGGAAACTGGCGTCCCACTGTGCCCAGTGAGGGGGCTGGAGTATGTAAATAAGACTCCAGCCCTCGGTGCTGACCATTGTACAGCGTCTCGCCCCTTCCCTGACTGGCAGGCCCGGGGGCGGGAAGGAAACGAAACTAGGCCGCAAAAGCCGGGGACTCGATTTATAAGCGCTGCCGTCGTAAAAGCACGGTCAGCGCGGAAGTCCCCGGCGCACCACAAGTCTCATCCGCGCCGCAGCTTCTAGCAGCGGCCGGCGCGGCCGTTTCCCACACATTAACTCACTCAGCTAAGCTGCAGTGAGTATAGCCCCAGCGCGCAGCGCTGTTGTCCCCGGCGCACTAACACACCCAGCATGCTGGTGTGTGTGTGCGTGGTCTGTACGGGGACACAGAGTACCTTAACGTTGCAGGGCCTTGTCCCTGACGATACTCAGCTCCATTCCAGCAGGATCTCCGGGTCTGTGGATGGAGCCCGGCCTCAGAGCCTGGAGGCCGGTAAGATCCCACTTCACCCAGAGCCCTCAGAGGGATGGGGAAGGATGCAGCATGTGGGCTCCAGCCTCCGTACCCGCAATGGGTACCTCAACCTTAACAAACACCGCCGACAAAAGTGGGGTGAGAAGGGAGCATGCTGGGGGCCCAAGTATGGGCCCTCTTTTCTTCCATCCGACATAGTCAGCAGCTGCTGCTGACTAAACAGTGGAGCTATGCGTGGATGTCTGACCTCCTTCGCACAAAGCATAAAACTGGGGAGCCCGTGATCCCACGGGGGGTGTATATGCAGAAGGGGAGGGGCCTTACACTTTTTAGTGTAATACTTTGTGTGGCCTCCGGAGGCAGTAGCTATACACCCAATCGTCTGGGTCTCCCAATGGAGCGCCGAAGAAACACATTTTTTGATGCATTGTTTTGGCCACAGGGGGCATTTTTGTGGCTATGACAAAACTGCAGCATGCGGACATGCGCTAAGTTGGTACTGCTCGCTGTATCATACGCAGACTGTATGACTTGCTGTGATTAGATAAGCAGAGGATAACACACTCTGGGATTACACACAAGGCTCAATGGAGTGTATCACACAGGATGGGATTAGAAATACGCAGTATCTAATGTATATAAACAAAAAAGGATAAGAAGCCAACTCACTAATCCAGTGTAATGAATAAAATATATTTTATGATTAGAAATGGAAAAAATAAACTTCTCTGAATGTCATGGCGGAGTACGGCTCTGTTCACATTGCAGATTCTGACGCTCCGCCCGATGGTTTCTCTGGTGTCTGGGATCAACACATGCAGACTTGGGCATCGATCTGCTGTGTGCTGATTCATAGGCAGGCTAGCAAGAGTTAATCTCTGCTGATCTGCTTGCTCCTTTAACCCTTTAGTGACGGAGCTAATTTTCACCTTAATGACCAGACCAAATTTTGCAATTCTGACCAGTGTCACTTCATGAGGTTATAACTCTGGAACGCTTCAACGGATCCCGGTGATTCTGAGATTGTTTTTTCGTCACATATTGGACTTCATGTTAGTACCAAATTTAGGACAATATTTTTTGTGTTTATTTATGAAAAAAATTGAATATTGGCAAAAATTTTGAAAATTTAGCAATTTTCAACTTTTGAATTTTTATACCGTTAAACCAGAGATTTCTGTGACACAAAATAGTTAATAAATAACATTTCCCACATGTCTACTTTACATCAGCACAATTTTGGAAACAAAATTTTTTTTTGTTAGGAAGTTAGAAGAGTTCAAAGTTTATCAGCAATTTCTCATTTTTACATCAAAATTTACAAAACCAGTTTTTTAGGGACCACATCACATTTGAAGTGACTTCAATAGGCCTAGATGACAGAAAATACCCAAAAGTGACACCATTCTAAAAACTGCACCCCCCAAAGTACTCAAAACCACATTCAAGAAGTTTATTAACCCTTCAGGTGCTTCACATGAACAAAAGCAATGTGGAATGAAAAAAAGCAAAAATTAAATTTTACCTAAAAATGTTGCTCTAACCCAAATGTATTCACTTTTAGAAGAAATAACACAACAAAATGGACCCCATAACTTGTTCCCCACTTTCTTATGAGCGCGCCGATACCCCACATGTGGTCAGAAACCTCTGTTTGGACAAATGGGAGGGCTCGGAACAGAAGGAGCAATATTTGAATTTTAGAAAGCAAATTTGGCTGAAATAGATTGTGGGCACCATGTTGCATTTACAGGTCCGCTAAGGTACCTAAACAGAAGAAATCCCTCACAAGTGACACCATTTTGGAAACTAGACCCCTCAAGGCTTCTATCTAGGGGTATAGTGAGCATTTTAGATCCACAGGTACTTCACAGATTTTGTTAACGTTACGTTGTCATATTGAAAATTTTAATAATTTTCTCAAAAATGTTGCTTTAGCATCAATTTTCTCACTTTTTCAAGAGGTAATTCCAAAAATTTGACCTCAAGGTTTGTTAACCACTTTTTTATGAGCGCGGTGATACCTCACATGTGGTCTGAAACCTTTGTTTGGACAAATGGGAGGGCTTGGAACGAAAGGAGCAATATTTGAATTTTAGAAAGGAAATTTGCCTGAAAAAGATTGCGGGCACCATGTCGCATTTGGAGGTCCCCTAAGGTACCTAAACAGCAGAAACCCCGCACAAGTGACCCCATTTTGGAAACTAGGCCCCTCAAGGAATTTATCTAGATGTTTGGTGAGTACCCTGAACCCTCAGGTGCTTCACAGAATTTTATAACGTTGAGCCATGAAAAAAAAAAAATAAAATTTTACCACAAAATTGTTATTTCAACCAGGTAGCTTTTTTTTTTACAAGAGTAAAAGGAAAAAATTCAGCATAACATTTATTGTGCAATTTCTCCTGAGTTTGGCGATACCTTATATGTGGTGGAAATCAACTGTTTGGGCGCATGGCAGGGCTCGGAAGGGAAGGAGTGCCATTTGACTGCAAAATTGGCTGGAATCAATAGCGGACGCCAGGTTGCATTTGGAGAGCCCCTGAGGTGCCTAAACAGTGGCGGTCCCCCACAAGTGACTTCATTCTGGAAACAAGACACCTCAAGGCTTTTATCTAGGTGTATAGTGAGCAGTTTGAATCCACGAGTACTTCACAGAATTTGATAAGCTTAGGTTGCCATATTGAAAATTTTCATTTTTTTCACAAAACTGTTGCTTTAGCATCAAATTTCTCACTTTTTCAAGAGACAACAACAAACCGTGGACCCCACAGGTTGTTATCCAATGTCTTATGAGCACAGGGATACCCCACATGTGGCCAAAAACCTCTGTTTGGATAAATGGGAGGGCTTGGAATGGAGGGAGCACCATTTGAATTCTGGAAAACTTGAAATAAATTGCGGGCACCATGTCACATTAGCAGGGCCCCTTGGGTACCTATACAGCAGAAACCCCCCACAAGTGACCCCATTTTGGAAACTGGATTTTATTCAGGAGTATAGTAAGCATTTTGAATCCACAGGTACTTCACAAAAATGTTGCTGTAGCAACAAATGTCTCACTTTTAGGCTATGTGGCCATGATCCAGCGACACGGCGTCTAGTACACAGTGTCAGCCTCCTGCAGAGATGTGAGTGTTGTCCACGGGAGAACGCAGCTGCCCATGCCCACGATTTGGGTTTAGGCCGCTGTGGAGCTCTATGCTACCTGCAGAGAACACTCATCTCCGCAGCATAAATTGACATGCTGAGGCTCGGGAAGCTGCGCCACAGGTCGGTTTATGCTGCGGAGAAAAGAAGCACATTGGGCATGAGATTTCTAAAAATCCTTCCACTGTGCTTCTACTGCACAACGCAGCGTTATGGACACAGGGAAAACACTCTGCACCCAAAACGCTGCAAACCCTGATTGTGGGCACACAGCCTAAAATGCTACAATGGATGAATGGATAGATGTCAAATAAATATAACGTCCCACCCCCTGCATATTCTAAGCTGGCGCCCTTTAGTGCCTTTCATGTGGCACTAAAGGGTGCCTAGCCTTGTATTTAGCCCCCCCAAAAAATTAATAATTAAAATAAACGACGTGGGGTCCCCCCTATTTTTGATAGCCAGCTAGGGTAAAGCAGACAGCTGTAGCCTGCAAACCACAGCTGACAGCTTCACCTTGTCTGGTGATCAATTTGGAGGGCTCCCCAGGCGTTTTTTTAAAAAAAAACAAAACGTGGGGTCCCCCCCAAATTAGATCACCAGCCAAGGTGAAGCGGACAGCTGGGGTCTGGTATTCTCAGGGTGGGAAGAGCCATGGTTATTGGACTCTTCCCAGCCTAAAAATAGCAGGCCGCAGCCGCCCCAGAAGTGGCGCATCCATTAGATGCGCCAATCCTGGCGCTTCGCCCCAGCTCATCCCGCGCCCTGGTGCGGTGGCAGACGGGGTAATATATGGGGTTGATACCAGCTGTAATGTCACCTGGCATCAAGCCCTGGGGTTAGTGATGTCACGGCATCTGAACAGATACCCGACATCACTAACCCAGTCAGTAATAGAAAAAAAAAAAGACAAAAAAAAAATTTATTTGAAAAAACACTCCCCGAAACATTCCTCTTTTACCAATTTATTGAAAATAAAGAAATTCCGGTCGCTGTAATCCATTTTGGAGGTCCCACGCCGACTCTGGATCTTCTAGAATATGGGGGGCACGTTCAGGGAACGTATCCCCCATTTTCTGGAAGAGCAAGCTCTCCATGAGCAGTGTGGGTGCAGTAATCTGAGAATACTGCACTCACACTGCCCCGGTCCAACCTAGGGCAGAGTGACCTGCAGTAACCTCATTCCAGAATATGAGGGGCACGCTCACAGAACGTACCCCCCATTTTCTGGAACAGCAGTCTCTCCATGTGAGGAGTGTGACTGCAGATTACCGCACTCACCCTCCCCCGGTCCACAGTGGAGTAGCTTGTGCAGTTGCGACGTCAGCAGGATCCCTGCTTGCAGGGATCCAGCTGACAGCCGCTGTCTGCGCATGCGCCGCCAGCATTGAAGAAGGAGGCGGCGATCGCGGGCCCGGAGCACCAGCAGCCAGGTAACGTATAACCGGGGGCTGGGGGGGGGTGACGGGGGGTGACCTAGTGGGACCTGGGGACACCTTTCTGCCGCATGTGACGTGTCACATGCGGCAGAAAGAGCAGAATGAAGGCGGCCGCGCGCTGTGCGCCGCCATCTTCCACGCTCCGGAGGGGGGAGGGGGGTGGTGGCTCTGGAGAACCGGAGGGGGCTCCGGTGACCAGAGGGCTCCGGTGGACCGGAGGAGGGGTCAGGGGGAGGACATTTCCCTCCGATCTGAAATGTTTGATCATTTCAGATCGGAGGGAAATGACTGCAGAGCCGGCGCCGGCGGCAGTTTTCTGTGCGCTTCGGCGCCATTTTGGATGTCCGGTGGGGGTAGGGGTGGGGGGACTCTCCGGTACCGGGGGCTTTGGGGGCACTAGGGGGTTAGATTTCTTTCTCATCTGACATGTTTGATCATGTCAGATGAAAAAGAAATCAGTTTTACCGGCCATTTCTTTTTTTTTCATGTGTTCGTCGGTATACAGTGTATACCGCCGATCACATGATCGGGGTCCAAAAAAAACACCCCGATTCATAATCTGGGGGGTCTCAGCTACCCCCGGTAGCTGAAACCCCCGAGATTTTCGGTCGCTGGGGGGCGCTACAGGGTTTTTTCGGGCCGCCGCTTTAAAGCGGCGGAACAGAATAAGTACCCTGTTTTGCCGCCGCTTTAAGTCGTACGGCCGTCGTTATGAGGTTAAATAATAAATAACTGTATATGTCAGTTGCTAGGGTATACTGTATAAATATGACTGTTAGATTGCATCTACAGGTTAAACAATATGGTTATTGCCGTGATAGCTGTAGTACTCGGTGTTGCCCTAGATCAGGGGTGGGGAACCATTTTTCTGCCGGGGGTCATTTGGAAATTTCTACCAACCTTCGGGGGCCGCACAAAATTATCAACTTGAAAATTACCCCAATATATTTGGTCAAACAATTAACTCACTGTGGGGCTGGAGCTTGTACTCTTTGGTGCAGCTGTAATATTAGGCGATATTGATCTTGTTGCTTTTCACAACTGCTTTTCCAGGTTTCAGTTGGCTGGGACTGCTGTATATACATCACAGGGGAGGGTTGGGAGGAATATAGATCACTGGGGAGGCTGGGGGCATAGACATCACTGGGGGGTACATACATCACTGGGGGATACATACATCATTGATGGGGAGCACAAACATAGCTAGGGGGGCATAAACATTGCTGGGGAGGGCTGGGCGGAATATACATCACTAGGGAAGCAGCAGGGCATAGACGTCACTGGGGGTATATACACATCACTGGGATACACAGACATAGCTGGGGGGCACAAACATTGCTGGGGTTATATAAATAGCCGGGGGCAAACAGCCCTGGGGGATGCCGGAGGGACACAGACAGCCCTGGGGGCACAGAGAATGATGGGAGAGGCTGGAGGCACAGACAAATCAGGGGGACGCTGGGGGCACAGATGGCACAGAGAAGGATGGGAGAGGCTGAAGGCACAGACAGAACTGGGAGAGGCTCCGGGCACAGATATCACTGGGGAGACTGAGGGGGGCACAGATCACTGGGGAGACTAGGGGGACACAGATCATTAGGGGGGCATAGATCACTGGGGAGACTGGGGGGGGCACAGAACACTGGGGGGGCACAGATCACTGGGGAGACTGGGGGGCACAGGTCACTGGGGAGACTGGGGGTAGGCACAGAACACTGGGGGGGGCACAGATTACTGGGGAGACTGGGGGGCACAGATCACTGGGGGGGGCACAGATCACTGGGGAGCACAGATCACTGGGGAGACTGGGGGGCACAGATCACTGGGGGGGCACAGATCACTGGGGAGCACAGATCACTAGGGAGACTGGGGGGCACAGATCACTGGGGAGACTGGGGGGGCACAGAACACTGGGAGGGGGCACAGATCACTGGGGAGACTGGGCGGAGGCACAGAACACTGGGGGGGGCACAAATCACTGGGGAGACTGGGGGGGGGCACAGAACACTGGGGGGGGCACAGAACACTGGGGGGGCACAGATCACTGGGGAGACTGGGGGGCACAGATCACTGGGGAGACTGTGGGGCACAGATCACTGGGGAGACTAGGGGAGCACAGATCATTAGGGGGGCATAGATCACTGGGGAGACTGGGGGGGCACAGAACACTGGGGGGGGCACAGATCACTGTGGAGACTGGGGGGCACAGGTCACTGGGGAGACTGGGGGGAGGCACAGAACACTGGGGGGGGGCACAGATTACTGGGGAGACTGGGGGGCACAGATCACTGGGGGGGCACAGATCACTGGGGAGCACAGATCACTGGGGAGACTGGGGGGAACAGATCACTGGGGAGCACAGATCACTGGGGAGACTGGGGGGCACAGATCACTGGGGAGACTGGGGGGGCACAGAACACTGGGAGGGGGCACAGATCACTGGGGAGACTGGGGGGAGACACAGAACACTGGGGGGGCACAAATCACTGGGGAGACTGGGGGGGGGCACAGAACACTGGGGGGGCACAGAACACTGGGGGGGGGCACAGATCACTGGGGAGACTGGGGGGCACAGATCACTGGGGAGACTGGGGGGCACAGAACACTGGGGGGGCACAGATCACTGGGGAGACTGGGGGGCACAGATCACTGGGGAGCACAGATCACTGGGGAGACTGGGGGGCACAGATCACTGGGGGGGCACAGATCACTGGGGAGCACAGATCACTGGGGAGACTGGGGGGCACAGATCACTGGGGAGACTCGGGGGGCACAGAACACTGGGAGGGGGCACAGATCACTGGGGAGACTGGGCGGAGGCACAGAACACTGGGGGGGGCACAAATCACTGGGGAGACTGGGGGGGGCACAGAACACTGGGGGGGGCACAGAACACTGGGGGGGGGCACAGAACACTGGGGGGGCACAGATCACTGGGGAGACTGGGGGGCACAGATCACTGGGGAGACTGAGGGGCACAGATCACTGGGGAGACTAGGGGAGCACAGATCATTAGGGGGGCATAGATCACTGGGGAGACTGGGGGGGCATAGATCACTGGGGAGACTGGGGGGCACAGATCACTGGGGAGCACAGATCACTGGGGAGACTGGGGGGCACAGATCACTGGGGGGGCACAGATCACTGGGGAGCACAGATCACTGGGGAGACTGGGGGGCACAGATCACTGGGGAGACTCGGGGGGCACAGACCACTGGGAGGGGGCACAGATCACTGGGGAGACTGGGCGGAGGCACAGAACACTGGGGGGGGGCACAAATCACTGGGGAGACTGGGGGGCACAGATCACTGGGGAGACTGTGGGGCACAGATCACTGGGGAGACTAGGGGAGCACAGATCATTAGGGGGGCATAGATCACTGGGGAGACTGGGGGGGCACAGAACACTGGGGGGGTCACAGATCACTGGGGAGACTGGGGGGCACAGGTCACTGGGGAGACTGGGGGGAGGCACAGAACACTGGGGGGGCACAGATTACTGGGGAGACTGGGGGGCACAGATCACTGGGGGGGCACAGATCACTGGGGAGCACAGATCACTGGGGAGACTGGGGGGCATAGATCACTGGAGAGCACAGATCACTGGGGAGACTGGGGGGCACAGATCACTGGGGAGACTGGGGGGGCACAGAACACTGGGAGGGGGCACAGATCACTGGGGAGACTGGGGGGAGACACAGAACACTGGGGGGGCACAAATCACTGGGGAGACTGGGGGGGGCACAAATCACTGGGGGGGCACAGAACACTGGGGGGGGCACAGAACACTGGGGGGGGCACAGAACACTGGGGGGGGCACAGATCACTGGGGAGACTGGGGGGCACAGATCACTGGGGAGACTGAGGGGCACAGATCACTGGGGAGACTAGGGGAGCACAGATCATTAGGGGGGCATAAATCACTGGGGAGACTGGGGGGGCACAGAACACTGGGGGGGGCACAGATCACTGGGGAGACTGGGGGACACAGGTCACTGGGGAGACTGGGGGGAGGCACAGAACACTGGGGGGGTACAGATTACTGGGGAGACTGGGGGGCACAGATCACTGGGGAGCACAGATCACTGGGGAGACTGGGGGGCACAGATCACTGGGGAGCACAGATCACTGGGGAGACTGGGGGGCACAGATCACTGGGGAGACTGGGGGGGCACAGAACACTGGGAGGGGGCACAGATCACTGGGGAGACTGGGGGGAGACACAGAACACTGGGGGGGCACAAATCACTGGGGAGACTGGGGGGGGGCACAGAACACTGGGGGGGCACAGAACACTGGAGGGGGGCACAGATCACTGGGGAGACTGGGGGGCACAGATCACTGGGGAGACTGGGGGGCACAGAACACTGGGGGGGCACAGATCACTGGGGAGACTGGGGGGCACAGATCACTGGGGAGACTGTGGGGCACAGATCACTGGGGAGACTGTGGGGGCATAGATCACTGGGGAGAAAGAGGGGCACAGAGAACTGGAGGTACAGAGCGCTGGGGGCACAGGCAGACCCGGATGAGCTTGGAGGTAGTTAGAGAACTGGGGAAGGCTGGGATCACTGAGCGCTGGAGGTGGCTGCGGGCACGGAGAGCTCTGCCGCCGGGCACAGAGAGGAGCAGCCGCCTTCGCCGCTGGGCACAGGGAGCCGCCGGGCACAGAGAGGAGCAGCCACCGCCGGGCACGGAACCGCCGCCGCAACCGCCGGGCACAGGGAGCCGCCGCCGCAACCGCCGGGCACAGGGAGCCACCGCCGCAACCGCTGGGCACAGGGAGCCGCTGCCGCAACCGCCGGGCACAGGGAGCCGCCGGCGCTGGGCACAGAGTGCTGCCCGGCACAGTAAGACCTGGGGGATGATTGGCAGTCAATCCTCTCCTTTTGATTTTAGCGCTCCTCACGCCGACCCCACCTACAAAGTATGTCCTCACGTAGGCAGTGCCAGCATGGGGACGTAGTCTTTCAGGTATAGGAAATGCAGCGTTCAGCATTGAACGCACTGTGTGGGGTTTTAAAGGGCCAGCAGCAAGTAATATGCGGCTGCCGCCCCAGCACTGCAGTCCCCGGGAATCAGCCCGGGGGCCGCAGAAAAAGTCGTTGCGGCCGCATACGGCTCGCGGGCCGGAGGTTCCCCACCCCTGCCCTAGATAGTAACTATTTCTGTCCCAGTCTCAGTCTGTATCTCTCGGTGTCTGTTTCTCTTTCTGTGTCTCTATCCCTTTGTCTGTCTCTTTCCCTGTCTGTCTCTATGTCTTTGTCTGTCTGTCTTTTTCCCTGTCTGTCTCTCTATCTCTTTTCCTATTTGTCTCTCTATCTCTTTCCCTGTTTCCCTGTCTGTCTCTGTACCTCTTTCCTTGTCTTTTTCTGTCTGTCTCTTTCCCTGTCTGTCTTTCCCTGTCTGTGTCTTTTTCTATCTTTTTGTCTGTCTGCCTCTTTGTCTGTGTCTATCTCCATCTGTCTGTCTCTTTGTCTGTCTTTTTGTCTGTCTCTTTCCCTGGCTGCATTGTGACACGCCAACATTCCATTCAAGGCATGGCTGCACATTCTTCTGAAGTTCTGGCTGCATTGTGTTCCCAGCTCCATTGACTTTAATGGAGACAGGTTTTTTGGTGAATAACTGTAAAGCATGGGGTTAAAATTTCCCCTCAAAACAGTTAATGACGTTCCCTGAGTCAAATGCGGATTCACACACACGTTGTTTTACATTTACACATGTATTTGTAACAAAGCTATTTGTCATTTATTCACATAGTCCTCATCTATGATTGCCGCCCCTTTATTTATTGTTGTGTACTTTTTTCTATTTTTAATCTCTTTACGTTGGATTTACAGATTAAAACAGCAGCAGTAAAGGGTACTTATTCCTTATCGCCAATAACAGCGGTAAGAAAAAAGTGAATTGCAACCCCCAGCGTCGGAAAATCTCTGGGGAGTCCTAGGCAATTACGATACTAGCAGTTTTTTCCTGCCCCCGGTCACGTCATCACCGTTATCTTACCTCGCACATGACATAATCAAACACATCAGATGGGAGATAAATGTCCTCCCCCGGTGTGGCCAAAGTCCACCCCTCCCCAGTCTCTCTCCTCTTCCTGATCTCCAAAAAGGCAGGCACATGAGTTGTGCATCTGTCACAAGCATCCTTCTCCGATTTCTGACATGTCAGATGAGACAGAAAAGTCCACCACAGGTCCCCACCTGTACCTTCTGCAGCAGTCCCCCGCGACCTCTCCTTCTGAAAAAAATGGCGGACTCATGCGCAGTGAGCCAGTTCTCAGACAGCTCTCTGCGAGCAAGGAGACTGAGCCCACTCCTCACATGACATGGAGTGCCTGCACTTCCAGAAAATGATGTATATGTTCGCTAAGCGTGCCCCCTTATCATGGATGACAGAGTTGTTGTGGGGGTCTCCAAAAGGGATTACGGCAGACCAAATTTTTTTTTTCTTTTCAATAATTTGGTGAAAAAGGGAATGTGGCAGGGAGGGTTTTGTTGTCTTTATGTTCTTTATTACTAAAAGGGTTAGTAGACGCCTCAAAATTACTAACCCCTGGGCTTCATGCCAGCTGACATTACAGCTGGTATCAACCCCTTATATTACCCCGTTTGCCACCGTTCCAAGGCAACGGGATTAGCGGGGAGAAAGTGCCAGGACTGGCGCATCTAATGGATGCACCACTTCTGGGGAGGCTGCAGCCTGCTATTTATAGGCTCGGAAAGGCCAAATAAACATGGTCCTTCCTATGAATGCAAGACCCCAGCTGTCCGCTTTAGCTTGGCTGGTGGTAACCCAATTTTTGGGGGGACCCCATGTTTTTCTTTTTAATTATTTATAAATAAATAAATAAATAAATGAATGAATGAATGAATGAATGAATGAACAGATTGGGGAGACCTCTGCCAGGTGAAGCTAGCTGCTAGCTTCAGTGTGCAAAACAAGAATGCCGCGGAGACACCATCACGTGTTTCTCAACGCTGGCAGGAAACTAGCCAGGTCTTTCACCGGGAAGGAACAACCACGGGAAGGGCAGTCTCCAGTCAAGGAAACCGCCTATACCAAAACATGATCTCCCCGAGGTTAACCATCTTTACCTATGTAGTCTTCTACTAGGCATTGCTCCCACTAGCCAGTTTCCTACTCCACATTGATGAGGGACAAATACCCCGAAACAGCTGTCTGTGGATGGATACCACGTTTTGGTATAGGCGGTTTCCTTGACTGGAGACTGCCCTTCCCATGGTTGTTCCTTCCCAGTGAAAGACCTGGCTAGTTTCCTGCCAGCGTTGAGAAACATGTGATAGTGTCTCCGCGGCATTCTTGTTTTGCATATTTTCCCAGGGGGCCTTGTTCTAGTGTCAAAGCGTTGAGAAACACGTGATGGTGTCCCCGCGGTGTTGGATGTTGATCTCCCCGAGGTCAACCATCTTTACCTATGTAGCTTCAGTGTGCAGGCTGCAGCCATCTACTTTACCCTAGCTGACTGTTAAAAATGGGGGGGACCCCACGTAATTTTTTTAAATTATCTATTTTTTGGCTAAATACAAGACTGAACACTCTTTTATGCCAGTGAAACAGTGCCAGCATAAAAAATATTTAGGAGAGTTGGACATTATACATGTGTTTGACATCTATCTATCCATCCTAGCTTTGTAGGCTGTATGTACACAATAAGCACCTTAACGACCGCCGATAAGCCTTTTAACGGGGGAAGTTAAGGGTACTTATTCCTTTGCGACGCTTTTTAACAGCCGCTCAGGAAAAAGGGTATAGCGCCTTCCAGTTTGGAAAATCACCAGGATTTTAGTTACCAGTGGTAGATGAGACACTGGAGATCACGATCCGAGTCGGTTTTTCTGGTCCCCGGTCACGTGATCGCCATTTCATACTGTATACCAGTGACCACGTGGACGTTAAGGCAGTGGCAGTAAAAAGATGATGAATCTTCCATTTGGTATAATCAAACATATCTAATGGGAGATAAATGTCCTCCTCAGTCCCCCGGTGTGCCCAAAGTCTCCTCCTCCCTGACCCCGTCTCCCTCCCGATGATCTAACATGGCTGCTGCTGCACGAGTGGTGTGCCTGCCGCATTCATCCTCCTCCTCTGATTTCTGTGCAATCTGACATGACAGATGGAACAGAAAGGTTTTCCCAGGTCACCCTATGTCAGGCTGCCACCCCTCTGGTCCTTCCGTACATGATGCAGCTCTGATCCCCCGTGACCCCTCCTTCGCCTTGTCTTCAGAAGAAATTGTGATGCCTCTGGACTAGTCAGGTCGTCACAGGGTACTGCACGCTCTTTATCTCCCAGTGTAGGGCTCAACCCCCCTTTGGTTCTTGGTTCCCAACTTGCAGCACTGCCTCCACCAGCATCTAAAAATCCTAATCACAACTCGCACCACACCCTGTCAGGAACACCAGTGGGCTGCTAAGCTGGAATAGGGCCGCCCACCTAGGGGTCAGGCAGGGAGGTGGGAGGTGACAAGTCAGAACAGTGGTAGCCCTCGAGCTGTGAGGAGCGCGAAGGAAGCTGGGAGTTGGAGCTCCCAGAGGAAAACGTAGATTGGGTTGCAGACGGTGGTCTGGACCCGGAGGAAGCGGAGACCCGGTCGCGGGAGATTGGGACTGGGTGCTGGCTTAGTCAAGGAGGACGGTCGGCAGCTGCAGTCCAATAGCCGGTCTGGGGCCAAAAGCACGTCGGGGTACTGGACCCTAGGTCAGGAAGAAGCTTCATGCAACCCGGCAATTAACCTGCGGAGGACAGGGCCTTTATGGACTGTTCCCATGAAGCTCAGAGATCGGAGGGCACTAGCGCAATGAGGGGGATAGGGCTTTCCAACCAAAGCAGCCCACAGAAATCCCAAGCGTGAGCTCCTGAGAGCAAGTGTGACGCCCTGGCCTATCAGGATGTCACAGGGTATTGTGCAGTCTTCCCTTATGCACAGTATCCACCTCCTCCTTGGTTATGTGTCCCCAGCTAAGTGGTGTTGTCAACAACAGTTAGTAAATCCTAGGAACACTCTGAACCACACCCAATAGACACACCAGTGGACGGCCTGAGTGGAATAGGGTCGCCAACTTGGGGGGGTTGGTTAAGGGGAGGTCAGGAGTGTCAGGAGCAGTTCAGAACAGAAGTAGATCCCAGTGAGAGAGGAGCTGGGGAGTGGGAGCTTCCAGAAGAGAAGTTGAGTAGTAGCTCTCGGTGAGAGAGGAGGTCAGGAGCTGGGCTCCTTGGAAGTCACTAGGTAACAGACGGTGGTCTGGACCTAGTAGGAGCTGGACTCCCGGTCGCATGGGGATCGTGATAAGGGGCACGGTACTGCCGAGGGAGCAGCCGGCGGCCTTGTACCATCTCCCGGGCCGGGCCCAGGGCACGACGGGGTACGTGGACCCTAGGTCAGGAAGGAGCTTCAGGCAACCTGACAATTAGCCCGACGAGAACGGAGCCTTCAAGATCCGCTCTCCACCCGCTCCAGAATCGGGGTACTAGCGCAACGAGGGGGATAGGACTTTCCACAAAACGGTCCAGAAAATCCCAAGCGTGAACCCTGAGAGCAAGCTCCCACAGTTAGCCATACTGCGGAGCAGGACCCGGCTAGTTTCAAGCTACCAGGACCACCAGAAAAGTGAACAAAGTGCCAAGAAGAAGGTTACAGACCATCAGACAGCACCACTGGGGACGGGACCCAAAATAGCTCCCCTCATTGGCAGCGGTGTACAGAACTTTGGTTTATCTGGTTGTCGGTGTCAGCTTTATGGACTGAGTGAGTACATAAGGGACCCCCTTCACTCCCCACGGCACTCCCCAAGCACTATCACTGAGTCCCGAGGCATCCCCCCTACCCGTGGAGGGTCCTAACATCTGGCTTCCCCCTGTCTTCACCCCCGGGTACTCCCAACAGCAGCAGTGGTACTCTCAGATTACCACAAACCACGGGTGGCGTCACGAACTATCACAATCCCCTATAAATACCCCCTTTTATTCGAGTGGCTGCACGACCCCCGGGTCCGGAGACCCATCGAGCCACTGCGGATCCGGATCCGAGCAGCCCGGCTGCTTCCACGGGGGCGGCACACAAGCTCCTCTGCTACCCATAGTAGGGAGCAGGGCACGGACAGCTCCAAGCTTACGGGCCACCTGAACACTTTCAATTCTGTGCACACAGGCAGGTTATGGACCACCAGGTAGTGCTGCAAGAGATGGAACCCAGACGAGCTCCTCCCAAGAGGGCAGCGACACCCAGAGACTTGGTTTACTACGTTGTCAGTGTCTGCTTTCCTTTTGAGTGAGTACCTGATTAACCACCGCTACCAGCAAGCCTGCGCTTCCCCTGCAATCCATCCCACCATCCATGGTCCCGGGGCCTTTCCCTACCCGTGGAGGGTAACGTTATCTGGCTGCCCCATTTTATCGCCCCGAGTACTCCCAACGGCAGCGGTGGTACTCCCTATTACCGCACACCACGGGTGGCATCACAAACTATCTAACTCCCCTGTAAATAAGCCCCCATCACGTTTCGGAGTGATCCCAAGCCCCCGGGTCCGGAGACCCTCGAGCCAAGAGTAGCGACACCCGGATCCGAGTGGTTCAATCGCTGCTGGGGCGGTACATGTCCGAGAAAAATGATGGCCGCATGTGCAGAGAGGCTCTCAGCCGGCTCACTGTGCGCAACGCAGTGATGTTACTGCAGCTCACACTGCCTTCAGTTGGACCGGGGTAGTGTGAGTGCAGTATTCTCAGGTCAATGCACCCACACTCCTAACATGCAGTGCTGCACTTCCAGAAAATAGGAGATGTGTTCCCTGAGTGTGCCCCCCTTATTCTGGAATAAGGTTACTGCAGGTCACTCTGCTTTTGGTTGGACCAGGGCAATGTGAGTGCAGTATTCTCAGGTCACTGCAACCACACTGCTCAAATGGAATGCTTGCGCTTCCAGAAAGAAGGGAATTTTGTTACTTACCGTAAATTCCTTTTCTTCTAGCTCCTATTGGGAGACCCAGACGATTGGGTGTATAGCTACTGCCTCCGGAGGCCACACAAAGCATTACACTAAAAAGTGTAAGGCCCCTCCCCTTCTGGCTATACACCCCCAGTGGGATCACTGGCTCACCAGTTTTAGTGCAAAAGCAAGAAGGAGGAAAGCCAATAACTGGTTTAAACAAATTCACTCCGAGTAACATCGGAGAACTGAAAAACCGTTCAACATGAACAACATGTGTACCCGAAACAACCCAAAAATCCCGAAGGACAACAGGGCGGGTGCTGGGTCTCCCAATAGGAGCTAGAAGAAAAGGAATTTACGGTAAGTAACAAAATTCCCTTCTTCTTCGTCGCTCCATTGGGAG